>NC_064552.1:13196553-13196692 GCF_023856365.1 Brienomyrus brachyistius
TGCGTTCATCAGATAGTCACTGGACTGCACTGGTTTACCTCTCACTGGTTTTCAGTCCCATACGTTGAAGCGAGAGGTTCAGTCTTCCTGTCTGATACACTACAAGGCGCCAAATAAAAATGCCCTGTTCAACTATTCA